>NW_028085164.1:1564612-1601728 GCF_014824575.4 Sturnira hondurensis | reverse complement strand
AAAGAAATCAAGGAAGACACAAACAAATGGAAACATATACCGTGTTCATGGATTGGAAGAATTAACATCATCAAAATGTCCATACTACCCAAAGCAATTTACAGATTTAATGCAATGCCTATTAAATTGTCAATGGCATATTTCACAGACATAGAACAAACACTTCAAAAATTTACATGGAACCACAAAAGACCACGAATAGCAGCTGTAATTTTGATAAAGAAGAGCAAAGTAGGAGGGATTACAATACCTGATATCAAACTGTATTACAAGGCCACTGTAATCAAAACAGCCTGGTCCTGGCATAAAAACAGGCACATAGACCAATGGAATAGAACAGAGAGCCCAGAAATAAACCCAAATCTCTACAGTCAATTAATATTCGACAAAGGGGGCAGTAACATAAAATGGAGTAAAGATAGCCTCTTCAACAAATGGTGTTGGGACAGCCACATACAAAAAAATGAAACTTGAGCACCACCTTACACCATACACCAAAAGAAATTCAAGGTGGATAAAAGACTTAAATATAAGCCGGGAAACCATTAAAGCCCAGAGGAGAGCATTGGCAGGAAAATCTCAGATATTCCACGCAGCAGTATTTTTACTGATATGTCCCCTAGAACAAGGGACATGAAGGAAAGAATAAACAAATGGGATCTCATCAAACTTCAAAGCTTCTGCATGGGCAAGGAAAACAGTATCAGGATAAAAAGAGAAGCAACAGTTTGGAAAACATATTCACCAATGACACCACAGACAATGGTTTAATCTCTAAAATATACAAAGAACTCACTCGACTCCACTCAAAGAAGATGAGCAACCCAATTAAGAAATGGGCAAAGGACCTGAAGAGACACTTCACCAAGGAGGACATACAGAGGATCCAGAGACACATGAAAAGATGCTCGATAGCACTAGCTATCAGAGAGATGCAAATCAAAACCACAATGAGATACCGCTTAACACCAGTCAGAATGTCTACCATAAACAAAGAAACAAACAACAAGTGTTGGAGAGGTTGTGGGGAAAAGGGCACTCTAGTTCACTGTTGGTGGGATTGCAGGCTGGTACAACCACTATGGAAAGCAGTATGGAATTTTGTAAGAAAACTAAAAATGGACCTGCCTTTTGACCCAGCAATTCCACTGCTAGGAGTATATCCTCAGAACCCTGAAACACCAATCCAAAAGAACCTATGCACCCCGATGTTCATAGCAGCACAATTTACGATAGCCAAGAGTTGGAAGCAACCTAGATGCCCATCGGTCAATGACTGGATCAAGAAGCTATGGTAGATTTACACAATGGAATTCTATACTGCAGAAAGGAAGAAAGAGCTCCTACCCTTTGCAGCATCGTGGATGGAACTGGAAAGCATCATTTTGAGCGAAATAAGGCAGGCGGTGAAAGACAGATACCATATGATATCACCTTTAACAGGAATCTAAACAACAAAACAAACAAGCAAGCAAAATATAACCAAAGACACTGAAATACAGAATGTGCTGACAGGGTCCAGAGGGGAAAGGGGAGAGAGTCACAGGGGAAAAGGGGAAGGACTCACATGAACAAGTATAAAGGACACATGGACAATAACTAAGTTGGGGGGGCGGAGATGGGAGGGAGGTGGGGAGCGCTGAGGGGAAGGCAGGGCTGGGAATACAAGAAAGAAAACTGTACTTGAACAAGAGTTAAATAAAAAAAAACTGAAAATGGAACGGCCTTTTTTATCCAGTGACTCTGTTACAGAACAGAATCATGGAGCAGGGGAACAATATAGTATTACTGAATGAACCTCCCTTCTCCCAGGGTCTCCCTATACTATGTTTTCCTTGACGTCCACCAGGGAATCATGGCTTTCTCTCCCAGAATTTGATGAAAAGGAAAGGAGCTATTTATTCAAAAGTTATGCAGACTTAGAGTAATGGCTTGATATCTTCATTAAAATTCCAAAGACCCTTAAAACACTCACAAACACACACAGTTATTTTTTGTCCCCTTTGCCCAGTTAGGGGTTCCATATATCAGAAAGAAATAAAAGTCTGTGGCTCAGGTGGCCCCCAGTTCTTCCCAGTAATCCATGTTCAGCTGGCACGACTCCCACAGTTCCCAGCACTATTATCTGTATCTCAGGGACCTCCAGTTCTTAATCCAAACACATGTGGCACTCTCTCATAGCCTACCAGCAAGAATCCTTTCACCCCTTTCTTTCCCACAAAGTCTCTCTCACACTCTTCCAAACAGCTAAGAGAGAGCTGTGCATTGCTGCTACATCTTGCTTTTCAGCTTCCTAAACTGAGTGGCAAAGGGAGTTCCGAAACTGCATGGTTCCACCCAAAAATACATGGTTCCACACTCACCAAAAACTATGTATTTCCCCCAACCTCAAGATGAGGTGGTTCCCTCATGGCTGCTGTACCTGGGTTTAAATCCCATTGTGAATCTTCTGCTGCATCCCCATTTCCAACAATTAGCTATACCTGCCAGAATTCCCATATTTTTTTCCAGCTTTCCTGGGCTGCCATAATGAGTTCAGGCAGGCATGGCCCTGTGCTTTGAAGCCAACCATCTCCAAGCTCCCGTGCAAGCCCTATAATCAGGGGTCGTTTTCACCCAATTACATCTTGGGTAGAAGGCACTCCTATCTCCTTGGCTGAAAGTCTGGCCACAGCTACTTAACATATCTGTGAAACCAGTCAAAAGTTATAGGTTAAATGACAATTCTAGAGGTTATTTGCAAAACTATTGATACTCAAAATAATTCACAATGGCCCTGCTCCATGTGTTCCATCCTCCAGTTCAGACTCATAGGGGTGAGGACATCCTATATATATTTTTAATATTTTCTGGAGACCCCAAGTTCTGGACCCTGTATCAAACCCCTCTTGGGGGAGGCCCTGGTTGCACCCTGTTTTAATTCCAATTCCCTGTTTCAATTGCTGGAATTATACCCCAAGAATCCTGAGTCATCAATTTGAAAGAACTTATGCACCCCAATGTTGTATAGCAGCATTATTTACTATAGCCGAGTCCTGGAAACAGTCTAAGTGTCCATCACTAGACATATGGATCAAAAATTGTGATACATTTACAAAATGGAATACTATGCCTGAAAAGAAAGAAGGAACTTATTCTATCTTTTGATACAACATAGATAGAACTGGAGAATACTATACTATGTGAAATAAACCAAGGGGTGAAAAACAATACTGTATGATCTCACCTACAAAAGGAACCTAAAGAACAACAACAACAAAACAAGCAAAATAGAATCAGAGGTATGAAAACAAGGAACAGACTGACAGTAACCAAAGTTAGAAGGGAGGAGAATGAGGATGGAAAGAAGGTGAAGGGACTATTTAAGGAACATGTATGAATGACCCATGGACAGGGACAACAAAGTGCTGATTGACATGGGAGCCAGGAGGTGTATTTGGAAGAGGAGAAAAAAAGGGGAAAACCTTTAGACAACTGTAATAGAACAACCATAAAATATTTACTAAAAAATAAAATTTGGAAACCTTGAAAAAATCTTCAAAAAGTATAAGTACAAAAAATACTAAGTATTAAATATAAATTTTAAAGCAGTCTGAGAGGAAAAGATGCATTATTTACATAAAAGAATAATAAAAATAATGTTTGGGTTCTCAAAAGAAATAATGGAGGCCAGAAAACAATAAAGTATTCTTAAAAGGAGAATAAAGTATTCTCCAAAGGAGGGGTGGCTTGTAGTAAATAAGGTCATCCCAAAATTCTGTATCTACCAGAAATATTTTTAAGTGAAAATTGCTCTGGCTGGTGTAGCTCAGTGGATTGAGCGCGGGCCTTTGAACCACACAATTGCGGTTCGATTCCCAGTCAGGGCACATGCCTGAGTTGTAGGCCAGTTCCCAGCAGGGGACTCATGATAGGCAACCATACATTGATACTTCTCTCCTTCCCTTCCCCTCTAAAGATAAATAAATAAAATATTTTTAAAAAAATAAAAACATTTTAAGTGAAAATAAAATAAAGGTGTTTTTAAATAAATGAAACTTGATGCTAATATACGGCAGAAATCTAATTTAAAATACTAAAAATTTAATACTTTTTAAAATACTGAATCAGATGGAAATATGTAACAATAGAAAAATCTTAATTAATAACTCCTTATAAGAATCTATCCTAACATCATATCATAAATATAGTCAAAGATACGTGTATTAAAACTTTAACATTTGCATTATGCATAATAGTCAAAATAGAAAAATATGGACTGCAAGTCCTATTTCAGTCATTCAGTTCCCTATGTGTCAGATGCATGGCATTGGAGGTAGATAATTGCACAAGGTGATAAAAATACATACAATTGGAATATACAATATGTTTGGTGCTAATTTATTGTCAGAGCTACAAAGTCAAATGATACCCAGTAGAAACAAGTGTGGGAATACATTATAAGTGGACTGTTTGGGGGAATTTTAAAGTCAAGATTTCAGCAGAAACCCAAAGGAGATCAGGTATTACTTGTAAAACATGTTTTGATCTTCCAAAAAGTCTATAAGATTTATTAATTTTCAAAATCAAGTAATAGGCACATAAAGTTTTTAAGAATCACACAGTTAGAAAGTGACAGCCACTTCTCAATTAAGAAGCATGAAGAATGCAATTTGAAAAACTCTTCTTAAACACTTCACAATAGTATATTTTTTAGAAAGCGAAGCAAGAAAATATAGCTTATCTCAAATATGAGATAACTATCTCCCAAGACCAGAAGTACAGCAGAAATGCTCTAATTAACCACTTGCAGGACCACAGCAGAATTAAGCTACTCCATGAGACAGGATAATTGGAAGGGGCAATAACAATAACCATGAAAAGAAATCATGAGGATTCCTGGAAGGAATCCCAATAGATTCAAGAGAGCAAACTTGCATATGTAACCCTACCCTCCACCACCACCAGTAACTCAATTTTTTGGCAGATTTTCAGAAGTAGTTGCACAATGGTACTTCACTAATACAATTTAACCAGCTGTTTGCAATGAGTCTCAATTAATAAATCTTTCAGCAGTAATTTGTACCTATTCTTTCCTTAGAATAACCATTCCTCTATATAACAAAGATAAGAGAATTGACAGTTTGTGAATGTCATCTATAGAGTTCATCACTTAGGGATATAGCTATGTAAATAGAAAACATCTCAAGGTTTTAAAGTAAATAAATTGAAAGTCAAGTTTAGACCTTCACACTATGATAAACCTCTGCAACTGAACAGGAAATAAATCTCAATTAAGAAATAAACTTTCAAGTTCATGGTAGGAAAAAAGGAGACTTTAATCCGGTGCTGAATCCACAGAAAATAATACAAGTATTTAGGAAAGAAAAAATTAGCTCAGAAATTTCAAAAATTGTTAGAGTGCATCTTCGACAGCTCTGCTTTATGTAATTTTGACTATATGGGTAAAGCTACATAGACTAAAACAGGAATACAAATGGAAGTTGGTAAAAATTTTAAAATAATCTTCCATTTTGTAAAACTTTCCAACTTTTAAAAATATTCTTAGCAATGAGCCTTCTGTAATTATCTAGCTCTCATCTGAGGAGGAAAACAAAAATGAATGAAACGTACACACCGTGCATTAAGATTGCCTCAATTCTTTCATTCCTATGCATTCCACATCTTAGGCCCACAAATTTCCTTTACTAAGGGATTCAGGGATCAAATAGAACCCATTAACCAATATAAAGTGTTGGAAGAGAAAATTCAGTACATTATTCATATGCATTACCAGTTTCCCATGTAATTATTCATTCATTTGATGAAAAATGTGTGTTTGGTATTTAGTCTCTGCTGATCATTATTTTAGGAACTGATCTGACTAGAAATGCATAAGAAATAATTTCTTCTAGAAGCTCAGAGTTTGGCAAAAGGAGATTGAAGGGGGAAGTTTTTCTTTTCTTTATTTTTTTAGTGGTAATTGTTATATTTAACGTGAAATTTATATCAGAGGAGGAAGGTGGAAAGATATCCCATAGTAAATCAGAAAAAAAAAAAAAAACTATGAAAGAGGCAAGAGTTGGGCATGTTTCAAAAGACTCATAGGAATTGTTCATGTGAGTCTACATGGAATGGCATTTTGCCAGGAGAACCATATGAACAAAAGAAATATCTTAAGGGAAAATTGTACATTTTAATGCAAACATTTTTCTTACATGGATACAAATGAATTAGCTTGTTGTTGCTTTTAAAAACTGGTTTGCTCTGGTTTGCATCTGGATTCCTGCCCCATGTCAGTTCTGTGACTTAAGGCAAATTAATTCAGACCTTCGGATCATAGCTCTACATCTATAGAGATAAGATTATTACCTAATACATATTACCATAGCCGTGTTGCAAAAAATAAATGAAGTAATGTGTGTTGAGCATTTCAAAGTATCTGCCTTCTGGTAAAAGCTCTTTTTAAAAAAGTTAAATTTTATTCTGTCTGGTCATCACATTTAGTGCTGTTTTCACAGATATAAAAACCCTGTGGCATGGCCAGTGGCTTCCTGATAGCTCTGATACATAAATACTTTAGGCTTTCAACTCTGCCTTTAATGATATTCAGGCAAGCAGCCCAGCACCTCTCTGAAAGTGTCACCTGTGATCTTTCTGCCATACTAGGGGTTACTATTGCCCCCTTTTTAATGTTTTCCATTCAAAGTTTATTCACAGCCCTTCCAGAATACGTTTTAAGAATCAGTTAATTCTTTAAAATTATGGGGTGCAAAAGGCCCAGGCTGCATTTAACAATGCATAGCAATAAATGAAACTTTGCTCTATGATTTTCTGCTGTTCAATTAATATTATTCAATTTTATTATATTAAGAACTTTCAAAATCATGTTTAAGAGATATTTTTGGTTGAATTAGAGCTAGTAGTCTAACATGTTTTCAAACATTTTGTAATCTGTCCAGGGTTAAATAAAGCTACACATGATGCCTTAATGAAGACAATCTTCATTATGCTATTTCTCTTGAAAAATCAGATTACATTTGTAACAGGGGGAACACCCCTCCAGAAGTGGGGAGAGGTGGAGAAATGCTGAAGAAAACGCATGCACGTATTGCCCTGGCAACCGGGAAGACTAATACAAGCTGAAAAAAAAAAAAAAAAGATGAGCACAAGGCTGGTGCCAAGAACTAGGAAGGTGATTGAATGGGACATACCCTCCCATCTACTTCTCCCACGTGAGAATTTTTAGACCCCATAGGGGGTCTTAAAAGATGGGCCACATACAAAGTCCAGCTTTTACTCCTCCACTCCCTGGGTAGCAGGTCCACAGCTAGGGGCTGAGTTTCCTGAGCCAGGGACCTAGCCAGAGGGGTTCTGAGACGCCCCTGCCATAGCACCCTGCCTGTTTGGGAGCATTACAGATTTCAGTTAAGACAGCAGGTAGGGAGAGGTTCAAGCCAGGAGACTTAAGGAGGCTCAGGCTGACAAGCCTCACTTCCCTTCCCCCATGTGTGAAGCTGCAGTGGTTGCTGCTTGTTGGTGGTCCATGCCCTGGTGTGGGCCCAGCAAGCCCTGAGGGCCTTCCCAAGCAGGAAGCCATGGCAGCTGCTGCCTGCCCATGGCCCATGCCAGTGTGGGTTAATCTGCCCCAGAGCAGCCATAGATGGTCAGGGCCATGCCCCTCCCTGAGCACTTTGGGCCTCATCAGGAGCACTGCTGGTGCTGAGAGTAAGGCTAGTAAGAAGTTGGGGTGGCGGGAGAAGATTTGGGCCAGAAGGTCCTGGGAAGAAGTGCAGCCAGATAATAAGCCCTGTGCCCCTCCTCTTCTCGAAAAGCCACTGGAAACCACTCTGACAGTAACTGACCAGCAGTCTGTCACCCCTCCCATGTCAGGGGAAGGGTTTGGCATCAAGAAATCTACTGTTTATATCTATAAGTAAATAAAAATTTCATTTTCCTTTCCACCAGACTTTGTCTCCAGAGTTATTGCCTATGGACAGAAGGCAGTGAGACTCTACTAGCAGTTTGATTTTAGCAGTGCTGCCCAATGTGGGGTCTTAGCCACTTGTGGTAGGTTAACACCATCTTGAATTGGAGCTGTGGGGCCTCCCAGTTGTGGGGAGTTCTGTACACCTTCTGGGGACATTGGCCACTTAAACATGCATGGCAGGTGAAAAGGAAACAGGTGTTGGAAGGGAATAGACTCTGGAAAAGAGGAAGAATCAGCTGAGTTTTAGGGCTGTGAAGCAGGGTCTGAATGAAAACTGGTATTTTGAAGGAGGCCATTGTTTGGGTTCACTAATTGTGAAATTGGTTGACAGAAACACTTGCTTATGAGCATTTGTTAAAATAACAGTCATGGATGCCAATTTTCTGTTTGTTTTTAGGTAACCTTGCTTCTTTTGGTCATAACGTTGAGCCTGTTGTGCATCTGGGCCAGCAGAGGCCATTCTGAATTGTATTTGAGGCCAATGAGTGTGATCTTAGGGAGGGAAATCAAGTTTTAAAGAAAAGCACAATGTTTATTTGTGATCATTGGACTCCAATGCAGATGTCTTCAGAATTCGTTTTCACTTGCAAGTTGAAGTGGTTTCACATGATGATATAAAATTCCCATTGCTTAGTATCATAACAGCAAAGGTCTTGTAACTGAACATCTTCTCCAAAGACTATCTTGTGGACTCAGAAAAGGTTTAGGTCCCACTTGAGAAGTCCATCTGCATTGCTGCTTCCTGGGACTCAACAGTTTGGCTGGACTAAATGGTGAGTTGAGTTGGTGAAGAATGGTGTGGCCTATTGTCTTCAGTTTAAAACTGCTTTCTTTTATATTTTAATACTTTGGACAGAAAGGATCTGGAGGTGTTAAAGAGGGGACTCTCATGATATTCCACTCAGCCTAATTTGAGTATAGTAGGCAATAGAGCTTGGATACTACTTGCACACCTTCCTCCAAGGAAGCCATCTTTTCCTTAATCAAGGACTCTGTAGAATTAACCCTTACCTTTGTCATTTAGCTGCCATAGCTCTGACTGTACCTTCTTATGCTCTTGCCAGATTTTTTACCTCCAGAATACAAGCATGCCAACTCTTCCAGTTAATGCCATTCTTTGGACATTATGCATGCCACTTTCCAAGGACAACTGACTAACCTGGACTTTGCAAGATCTTTCTCCTTCATGTGAAGGATCCTCTTCACCCCAGACTCCCTTTGTTAGGGAGCTCTGGACCAGGGGATAGGTAAGACCATGTTCCTTGGCTAGCAGGAAGTAGTTAGAAAAGTACAAGACCACTGTTCATCTGCCCTTGTAAGACTACAAGTGTCCAGAGTATTAAAGAGGGGAATTGTAATGGGGGGAACTCATCCCCTGTAAATGAGGAGAGATAGAAAAGTGCCAAAGATGGTGCATGTATGAATTTCCCTGACAACTGGAACAACGTATGAATGATGCAGAAAAAAGAGGCCTGTAGGTTGGCACCAAAAACTAGGAAGGTGATTGGATGGGAGGAACATAACCTTCCATCCACTTCTGCCATGCAGGGGATTATGGAGGTCAGGTTAAAAGGTGGACTATTGAAAGTGTACAAATGCAACACTGTTTTCTCCCCCATCCTCAGGCTAGTGATTCTGTGGCTTGGGGCTGAGTTTCCAGAGCTGGGGACATAGCCAGAGGGATTCACAGTGCCCCCTGCCATACTGCTCCATGACCTGCCTATCTGGGAGCACAGAAGCTTCTGGCTCGGGGACACAGACTAAGGGAGCCTCAGGTTTACAAGGCCTAAGCCCCTTCCCCAGGCAGAAAGTCACAGTGGCTGCCACCCACCCAGAGCCCACACCAGTGTGGGTCTGTTAGCTGTAGCTCCAGTGCATCCAGGAAGGGTCAGGCTCCATACATGTCCCTGAGTGCTTTGGTCCTAAACAGGACACTACCAGTGCAGGGCTGGTAAGAATGGGTGGGGGAGTAAATGGATTTGGGAATGACTCAAGAGGTGGCACAGCTGCATGAAAAGCACTGTATCCCTCCCCTGCACATGAAACCATGGGAAACTGCTGTGGTGGTCACCTACCAGTAGTCTGCTTGCTCCTCTGGCAGCAGTGTGGGGGTGGGTATCAAGAAATCTGCTGTCTATGTCTGTAAGTAAATAAAATTTTCATTTTTCTTTCCACTGAACTCTGTCTCCACAGTTACTGCTTGAGCAACAGGAAATTGGACCATATTACAAGTTTGGTTACACAATACAGGGAAATTTTTCACAGCATAACACACAGCTATGGAGGTCTTTCTAATATTTATCTATGTTTCAATATAAAATGCAATTTTGATTAAGTTATATTCTTTATTCCTAAATGGTTTTAGAAATTAGACAATAAATCCAGGTAACTTATGTGAATATTCAAATAATTATATCTTACACCGATATTGTTTACTATACCTGATATTTACTGAACCATAATTTATAGGCTAAGCAAATTATTTTTTAGCTTCATCAATTTATACTTGGTTTCTTCAACTTGAAATGTGAATATGTACAACTTTCTTTTTTTTCCCATGGTGTGCGATTTTTTCTTGAAAAAAAATTTAATTTATTTAATTATTTTTCAAGTACAGTTTTCTATAACTCCCATCCCATCCCACTCCCCCCCGTGCTCCTCCCTCCCTCCCATTTCCACCCTTCTTAGTTGTTGTCCATGTATCCTTTATATTTGTTCCTCTAAATACCTCTACTATTTTCCCTAAAATTTATTGCCCTCTCCCCTCTGGTCGCTGTCACCCTGTTCTCTATTTCAGTGTCTTTGGTTATGTTTTGCTTGCTTGTTTGTTTTGTTGTTTAGCTTCCTGTTAAAGGTGAGATCATATGGTATTTGTCCTTCAACACCTGGCTTATGTCACTCAGCATAATGCTTTCCAGTTCCATCCATGCTGTTGCAAAAGGTAGGAGCTCCTTCTTTCTTTCTGCTACATAGAATTCCATTGTGTATATGTACCATAGTTTTTTGATCCATTCATTTACTGATGGGCACCTAGGTTGCTTCCAACTTTTGGCTATTGTAAATTGTGCTGCTATGAACATTGGGGTGCATATGTTCTTTGGGATTGGTATTTTAAGGTTCTTAGGGTACAATCCCAACAGTGGGATTGCCGGATCAAAAGGCAGGTCCAATTTCAGTTTTCTTAGAAAATTCCATACTGTTTTCCATAATGGTTGTACCAGTCTGCCATCCCACCAACAGTGGACTAGAGTCCCTTTTTCCCCACACCCTCTCCAACATTTGTTTATTGCTTTGTTTATGATAGCCATTCTGACCAGTGTAAGGTAGTATCTCATTGTGGTTTTAATTTGCATCTCTCTGATAGCAAGCGATATTGAGCATTTTTCACATGTCTCTGGATCCTCTGTATGTCCTCCTTGGAGAAGTGTCTGTTCAAGTCCTTTCCCCATTTTTTAAATTGGGTTAGTTGTCTTCTTAGAGTGAAGTCCTGTGAGTTCTTTGTATATTTTGGAGATTAAACCTTTGCCTGAGTTATCATTGGCAAAAATGTTTTCCCATACAGTTGGTTCTCTTTTTATTTTAATGCTTTTTTCTTTAGCCACACAGAAGCTTTTGATTTTCTTTTTATCATTGTTTTAAATTGTTGTTAAAGTACAGTTGTCTGCATTTTTCACCTATCACTCCCTGCCCACCCATCCATTTACACCTACCTTCCCTGTTCTCACACCCCCTTAGTTTTCTCCATGTATCCTTTATAGTTGTTCTTGAAAACCATTCCCATTTTTCTCCCCATTATCCCTTCCCCTGTACCCTCTGATTACTGTCACTTTGTTCTTAATTTCAAAGTCTCTGGTTATATTTTGCTTGCTTGTCTGTTTTGTTGATTAGGTTCCAATTAAAGGTGAGATCATATGGTATTTGTCTTTCACTGCCTGGCTTATTTTGCTTAGCATAATGCTCTCTAGTTCCATCTATGCTCTCACAAAGTGTAGGAGCTCCTTATTTCTTTCCATTGCATAGAATTCCACTGTGTAAATGTACCATAGTTTTTTGATCTGTTCATTTACTGATGGACACCTAGGTTCCTTCCAGCACTCAGATATTGTAAATTGTGCTGCTATGAACATTGGGGTGCATAGGTTCTTTTGGATTGGTGTTTCAGGATTCTTAGGATATAAACCCAGCAGTGGAATTCCAAGGTCAAAATGCATTCTATTTTTCATTTTCTGAGGAAATTCCATACTGTTTTCCACAGTGGCTGAACCAGTCTGAAATCCCACCAACAGTACATTAAGTTTTCCTTTTATCTACATCTTCTCCAACACTTGTTGTTTGTTGATCTGTTAATAATGGCCATTCTCATCAGTGTAAAGTGATACCTCATTGTGGTTTTAATTTGCATCTCTCTGATAGCTAGTAACGCTGAACATTTTTTCATATGTCTCTGGGCCCTCTCTATGTCCTCCTTGGAGAAGTGTCTGTTCAATTCTTTTGCCCATTTTTTAACTGGGTTCTTTGCCTTCCTAGAGTGGAGTTGTATGAGTTCTTTATGTATTTTTGAGATCAAACCCTTGTCTGAGGTATCATTGGCAAATATGTTTTCCCATACAGTTGGTTCTCTTTTTATTTTAATACTGTTTTGTTTAGTCATGCAAAAGCTTTTTATTTTGATGAAATCCCACTTGTTTATTCTTTCCTCTATGCCCCTTGCTCTAGGGGACATATCAGTAAAAATGTTGCTGCATGAAATATCTGAGATGTCCCTGTCAATGTCTCCTCTAGGACTTTAATGGTGTCACGGCTTATATTTAAGTCTTTCATCCACCTTGAATTTATCTTGGTGTATGGTGCAAGTTGGTGCTCAAGTTTTATTTTTTTGCATGTAGCTATCCAGTTCTTCCAACGCCATTTGTTGAAGAGGCTTTTTTCAGTTCATTTTATATTGATCCCCCCCTTTTGTCTTATATTAATTGACCACAGAGACTTGGGTTTATTTCTGTGCTCTCTGTTCTGTTCCATTGGTCTATATGCCTGGTTTTTTTTGTTTTGTTTTGTTTTGTTTTGTTTTTGCCTGTACCAGGCTCTTTTGATTATAGTGGCCTTGTAATACAGTTTGGTATGAGGTATTGTGATCCCTCCTACTTTGTTCTTCTTTCTCAGAATCGCTGCAGGTATTTGGGGTCATTTATGGTTCCATATAAATTTCTGAAATGTTTGTTCTATGTCTGTGAAATATGTCATTGGTACTTTAATAGGTATTGCACTGAATCTGTAAATTGCTTTGGGCAGTATGGACTTTTTGATGATGTTAATTCTTCCAAATCATGAACATGGTATATGTTTCCATTTGTTTGGGTCTTCCTTGATTTCTTTCTTCAGTGTTGTGCAGTTTTCCGTATACATGTCTTTTACCTTCTGGTTAAGCTTATTCCCAGATATTTTATTTTTCTTTTTGCTATATGGAATGGGATTCTTTTCTTGATTTCTGCTTCTGCTGTTTCATTGTTGGTATGCAAACATGCCTTTGATTGCTGGATATTGACTTTGTATCCTTCTGTTTTACCAAATTCATTTATTAGGTCAAGCAGTATTTGGGTAGAGTCTATAAGATTTTTCATGCACACTATCATGTCATCTGCAAACAGTGACAGATTCTTTTCTCCCTTTCAGATTTGATTGCCTTTTATTTTATTTTCTTGTCTGATCACTGTGGCTAAAACTTCCAACACTATATTGAATAGAAGTGGTGAAAGTGTACAACCTTGTCTTGTTCCTGATCTTAGTGAAATACCTTTTAGTTTTTCACTCAATGGACACAGTGAGTATGATGTGGCTGTAGGTTTCTCATATATGGCTTTATTATATTGAGGAATGCTCCCACTTTGCTGAGTGTTTTTATCATAAATAGGTGTTGTACCTTACCAAAAGCTTTTTCTGCATCTATTGATATGATCATGTAATTTTTGTCTTTGCTTTTGTTTATGTGGCGTATTACATTTACTGATTTGCAAATATTGAAACATCATTGCACCCCTGGGGTAAATCCCACTTGATCATGGTGTACGATCTTTTAAATGTATTGTTGGATGCAATTTGCCAATATTTTGTTGAGGACTTTAGCATCTATGTTCATCAGCGATATTGACCTGAAGTTTTCTTTCTTTGTTGTAGCTTTACATGGTGTTGGGATTAGGATGATGCTGGCTTCATAAAAAGAGTTTGGGAGTCTTCCATCATTTTGGATTTTTTGGAACAGTCTGTGAAGAATAGGGGTTAGCTCTTCCTTAAGTGCTTTGTAGAATTCTCCTGTGAAAACATCTAGTCCAGGACTTTTGTGTGATGGGAGATTTTTGATTACTGCTTCAATATATTTTGCTGCTATTGATTTGTTAATGCTTTTTGCTTCTTCTCTATTGAGTTTTGAAAGATTGTATTTTTCTAGAAATTTGTCCATTTCACCTAAGTTTTCACATTTCTTGGTATACAGTTCTTCATAGTAATTTCTTACAACCCTTTGCATTTCTGTAGTGTTGGTTGTAATCTCTCCTCTTTCATTTCTGATTGTGTTTAGTTGGGTCCTCTCTCTTTTTCTTGATGAGCCTGCTGAAAGTTTTATCAATTTTGTTTATGCTTTCAAAGAACCAGCTCCTGGATTTATTGAATCTTAGAATTGTGCTTTTAGTCTCTATGTCTTTTAATTCTACTCTGATCTTAGTTATTTTCTTTCTTCTACTTGCTCTCAGATGTCTTTGTTTTTGTTCCTTGAGTTCTTGCAGGTGTAGAGTTAGGTTGTTTATTTGAAATGTTTCCTTCTCTTAAAGACAGGCTTGTATTACTATATTCTACCCTCTCTGGACTTCCTTCTCTGTGTCTCATGTTTTGGATTGTTGTGACTTCATTTTCATTTATTTTCAAAAACTTTTTTATTTCTTACATGATCTCATTCATAATCCATTCATTTTTTAATAGCGTGCTCTTCAATCTCCATGAGTTTGAGTGTTTTTTAGTTTTTTTCCTTGAGTTTGGTTTCTAGTTTCAATCCCTTGTAGTCAGAAAAAATGCTCGATATGATTTCAATTCCCTTGAATTTGTTCAGGCTTGTTTTGTGTCCTACTATGTGGTATCTTAGAAAATGTTTCATGTGCCTTTGGAAAGAATGTAATTTGCTCCTTTGGGATGAAAGGTTCTATATATATGACTTACATTCATTTGATATAGAACGTTGTTCAATGCCACAATATCTTTGTGGATATTTTGTTTGGACGGTCTGTCCATTTTTGACAGTGGGGTGTTAAAGTCCCCTAGTACAATTGTGCTGCTGTGAATATCTTTCTTGAAGTCCTCCAAGATTTTCTTTACGTATTTGGGTGCTCCTACATTGGGTGCATATATATTTACAATGTTTATGTTCTTGATGTATTTTTCACTTGATTATTATGAAGTGATCTTCTGTCTCTTTTTATGTCCTTCTTTTGAAGTCTATTTTGTCTGATATGTATTGAGTATTTTTATTCCTTTTTTTTTCCTGTCCATTTTCTTGGAACATTTTTTTCACTTCCTCCCTTTCAGTCTGTATAGGTCTATTTTTCTGAGCTGGATCTCTTGTAGGCAGCACATGTGTGGGTCATGCTTTCTTATCCATTCAGCTCTTTTATATATTTTGATTGGAGTATTTAGTCCATTTAAGTTTAAGGTTATTATTGATGTGTACTTTTTTGTTGCTATTTTGCTTCTTTCTTATCTGTACTCCTCTCTCTTTCATTGTTTTTCTTCCTCTTCTTAAAACTCTCCTTTACATTTCTTCAGTGATGGTTTGGTGGAGGTGTGTTCTCTGATTCTTCTTTTATATGAGAAATTTCTTATTTCACCTTCCATTTTAATTTACAGCCTTGCTGGATAAAGTAGTCTTGGTTGTAGGCATTTGTTTTTCATCACTTGGAATAGTCCTTGCCATTCCCTTCTGGCTTAGAGCATTTCCATTGAAAAATCAGCTGTTATCCTTATTGGGGCTCCCTTATGTGTTACTTCTTGCTTCTTCTTTGCTGCCTTTAAGATGATCTCTTTTATTGTAATTTTGTCATTTTAATTTGTCACTTTAATTATGTGTCTTGGAGTAGACCTCTTTGGTTACTCTTGACTGGTACTATCTGTTTTTCCTGAATTTTTGTGACTTTTCTGTCATAAAATTAGGGAAGTTTTCCCTCATTACTTGTACAAACAGGTTTTCTATCACTTGCTCTTCTTCTTCTTCTGGTACCCCTATTATATGGATGTTATTATGTTTCATTTTCTCCTACACTTCTCTTAACACCTCTTTGTTCTTTCTGAGTCTTTTTTTTTCTTTCTTGCTCTTCCTGTGTGTTTTTTTTTCATCTTGTCCTGTAGCTAGCTCGCTGATTTAATCCTCTTCTTCATTTAGCCTGCTTTTGATTCCTTCTACTGTGTTCTTCAATTCAGAAATCACATTCTACATTTCTGCTTGGCTTTTGTTTGATAGTTTATATTTCCTTTTTCTTGTTGGAATAATTTGCAATGAGTTCAGTGTAGTTTCCCTGTGGCTTTTGATAATCCTCAGTGAGCTCATTGAGCTTCTTTATAGCCATTGCTTTCAACTCAATATCTGATAGTTTACTTGCCTGTATTTTATTTAGCATTCTTTCCGGGGCTTTTCCTTTCCTTTTATTTGGTGTTTGTTTCTTTTTTGCCATTGTTTGTGAGACTTTTTTGTTATCTTCTGCTTCTTAAATTGATCTGTTCTTACTTCTGGGATTGAGGTATGTGTTCTATGGTGGGAGACCTCTGAGATTCAGTGGTGCAGTTTTTGATCTCCTGAATTGGATGCTCTTGTGATGCATTTATGTTGGCTGTCTTGATGTATTTGGGTTTTGATCATTGTTGGTTCTTTCTTTGGTGTTCCTTCCCTCACCTGTGTGAAGGTTGCTCTACTCACCATGTCTTTTATGCTGTTTGGACAGTGCAGACCAGTTGTGTTATGAGGATTCTGTCTGAGGTTATGAAGATTCTCTCTTGCTCAGTTCAGTTTGTTCTGGGTAATTTCTCCACTATTCAGTTGTAATTACAAATTGGTCCTGGGTTGAAGTTAGCATGACTTCCACTCACTCCTCTGCTATCTTCCTTTACCTATTGGTGGTTCCTTTCTTGGTAGGTTCTCTCTTCCAGCAATTATATTAGTGTTCCCAGCCCCCACCTACTCTTATGTGATCATTTGGGAGAGGAAGGCAAAATGGACTAGGATAGTGGAAGTGTATTCTATGGGATTCAAATTACCAACACATAGAGAAGAGATAGGAGAGCCTTGGTGTAAGTATAGTGTTAACCATGATATTTCACCCAACTAGCCACTTTTTATAAAAGGTGAAAAGGAGATAAGACTTTTATTACAGCATAGAAATAATGTGATCTGAATCCAGGAAACAGAGCACTTGTGCTAAATTAGATGATGAGATATAGTGAGAGTAAAATATAGAGAATAGGTGTACTCTGAGAAAGAATAGAGTTAACCATAACAGTAATAAAGCTCTGGAAGGTAGTGAAATGTGCTAAGATCCAGGAGGGGTGCTATTTAGTATTTATAATTTTATGGGACAACAATTATTTATAATAATACTGGAACAACAATAATATGACAAGAACTATATGATCTGAATAACAAGAATAGGAAGTGCATGACCAAGAGTAGTGTGCTATTGGAACACCAGTAAAGTGAAAGAAGGAAAGTTAAAATACACTATAAAAGAGAGAACAAGGAAAACCAGTCAAACAATGAATGAAACAAAAAAATAAAATGAAGAAAACTAAACTGAAAAAAGAGAAATAAAAATATTAATAAAATAAAAGAAGTAAAATATTGAAGAAATAATAGTAATACAAATAAACAATGACATGCAAGTTCTCGGGAATAGCAAAGTGAAACTTGTCTGTTTCTCAGTTGTTGGGATTAACCTTCTGTTCCCTCTTTGGGTCTGTTTCTGGACTTTTCACAGGTCCAGGTCTTATTTTCTCACTTGGGGAGAAAAAAAAAAGGCACCTGGTGACTTTAATTCCACCAAGCGAGCTCTGCTGGTCTTCCTGGAGGTCACAGGCTGAGTGGGCTTGGGGTTTGTTATTCTCCCTTCCTATGGTCTTGTGAAGATGGGGGCCAGGTCTGGGCCACAATCTTCATAGTTCCCCAGCCTCCAGCCCAAGTCCTCTGTGCACTGCCAGGGCCCCACTTCTCATCCAGGTGAGGTCAGTGCCTTCAATTCAGCAGTTGTGCAATCCTTGAGGTGCACTAGTTAAGGGAAGCTCACACATCGCCTTCTTTCTCTTTGCTATCCTAGGTGCTAGGCACTCTCAAAGTCTCTTCAAGGTAGTGCAGCTCCCACATTGAGTTAAGTTGTTCTGTGGACTGCTAACTCCCTGAGCTCTGCTGCTCTCTTCTACAGGGGGTGTCTCCTATTTCCTCTTAGTGAGCCAGCTGACCTGTGTAGGAGCTGGGGCAGGGGCAGGGGTGTGGCGGTGGCCAATATGTATTGTTTTCTATCATATTAAATAAACATCACTTTTTAAATTTTCAGCAAATTTTAATAAATATAAAAAGCAACATTTCACTGAGATAGAGAAGAGATCAGTTAATTGATCAATCATGTAAATTGTAGATTATTTACCTTTGGAAAATATAGAATTGTGCTGATTCTGAGATTCCATTCAAATAATTTATTTGACTTATTTAATTTTTTCACGTACATCTGTCTTTTACTTTTTCTTTGTTTATTAGATTGATGTTTTAGCAGTTTTGGTATCAACACATATTGTTTCCTTTTATGTATTATATAACAGCTTTCTACATTTATATTTAATTCTAAATATTTTTCTCTGTTGATTATCTAACATTAAAATACCATTTTTCTCCCTTTATAAATTTTTATTATCAAAATCACTTTTTCCTAAATGTACAGTTTGATATCTGGAGAATAAGTATCACACATAAATGCAAGGGTATTATTGTTGTATCAACTTTACATTTCCCTTTGCCTATTTTTTTTCAGTTACTTCTTTTTACTATATAAACTTCCTCTATTGTATTTACTTGTGTATGCTAAATCTATTGTGATTTGAGTTTATATTTTAATGATGTTTCTTTTGAGATATGCAAACCAGCAATCTGAAACTTCTGATAATATATTTATACTAGATAAGAATATTCTAGAATATTCCACAGAATATGATCCTGAGCATTTTCACTGAAACTGGCCATACCAAACAAAACCAACCTAAAATTTTAATATTACACTTTACTAATGTTGTTTATTTGCCATAGTATTTGGGGGTATTAGAATTTAGCAACTCTGCAATTCACATGAAATATTAGTTTACATATTTCCCCTAGTCTTTGTTTTTTTTTAATTTTTTAATTACAATTTCACTCAACCTTATTCTGTATTAGTTTAAGATGCACAGCAAAGTGGATAGAAAATCAAGTAACTTAGAGTCATTAAGGAGTATAAATTGGTAGCTACAAAATCATCACAGAGATAGAGATTATAATACAGGAAATATAATCTATAATATCATGATAACTATGTATGGTTTCAGGGAGTACTTGAAAATTGGGGGAACATTCTCTCTTTGTTTTATAGTGGTATACTTTCTAGTTCATAAAGAAACAGTGCCTTTTTTTTCTCTGGATTTAAACCATATTTAGGAACTTCTTTTGATAATATTGTTCTTCATAACTTTGAAAGCAAAGTTAAATCATTTTTTAAGTATTCAGTATTTGTTTGGATGACCATAGAATTATTTGGTTACTTTGAACAAGTGATTTTAATTTAGAATATGTATAAGATTACACAGAAACTCTGAAAATTTTCCCCTGTTAAAGGTCAGCAAAAAATAAGAATATGGATAAAATAGATTATGAATCCCTTATGCTCTATCAATGTCTTCTGACACTAAAATTAGATTCCTCAGTTTCTCTATAATTTTTTGTTATAATTGCTTAAATTTCAGCAAAGATATCTTATAGATAGAAATACAGTTGTATGTGGATTTCTAAATGGTTTATCTCCATGTGGTGATTAAGAACTGTGGTACTGAAGAACTGAACATTTTGTGTAAAAGAAGCATACATAACTATGGCTTAGTCACAAGTGTTTCCAAGCAACAAAATCAAGTGGTGAGACTGTAACAGTCTTATAAAAACTCTCTGTTAGTCACAAACCCCAACTGGCTTTTGATTTTATGCTTTTGGTGATTACACGTGTTATTCTTAATGACTCATTTTATCATTTACATATATAATTTTGATGATATCCACTGATTCTTAAAGAAAATATAAATACTTTATTTGCATTAATATATATTCTCCTTCTCCCAAAATCTGATATTTTTAAAACATATTTGTATAGCCTATCGCTAACTTTTATAATTAAAAATATTTATCAAGCATTTTAACACAGTAATTTTTGTTATGGTGAAGCAAATTGATTAGTTGATTTATATTTCAATTCCCTTCTCTTCAAAATTGCTTTCGCAATGCAATTTTAAAAATGTTATTTAAGAAGTATGGATTGGGACAATTTGAAACAATTTCTTCATGGTAATAATATTTTTCTCTATGAAATTCCACTCTGATTCCTTTTCCCCTTTATTTATTTGTTTGTTTGTTTGTCTACTTATTGGTGTAGCATTGCTAATAAAATTATATAGTTGTCAGTTGTAGAATTCCATAATACATCACCAGTATTATAAATGTCTCCTGTATTTCCTGACCTTCTTTCTCTCTAGTAAACATCATACTATTGTTTGTCTTTGTTTTTTTTCCTTAATCCCATAATATTTTTTCACCTAGCACCCCAACTCTCCCCCTACTGACAGTTGTTAATCTGTTCTCTGTATCTATGAGTCTATTTTGTTTGTTTATCTTATTTATTAGATTCCACATGTAAGTAAAAATTCATATGGTATCTGTCTTTCTCTAACTGGCTGATTTCACTTAGCATAATAATCTCCAGGTCCTTCCATGATATTGCAAGAGATAAGACTTCCTTCTTTTTAAGGTAAAATACTATTGCATTGTGTAAATTCACCGCAGCTTTTTTATCCACTCATCTACTTCTGGGCACTTGGGCTGCTTCAAAATCTTTTTATTTTTTAAGATTTTATTTATTTATTCATTTGTCTGTTTGTTTGTTTGTTTTAGAGAGAAGGAAATGAGGGAAGAAAGGAAAAGAAAGATCTATGTGCAAGAGATACACATACTGGTTGCCTCTCACATGCCCCCAACTGGGAAACTGGCCCACAACCCAGGCATGTGCTCTGTCCACAGGACAACACTCAATCCACTAAGCCACATCAGCCAAGACCCAAATCTTGATAATATTATCATAAATAATGCTGCAATAAACATAGTGGTGCATATATTCTTTCAAATCAGTGTTTCAGGTTTCAATAATATATTACCAGATATGGGAATAAAGCAGCTCCATTTATAGTTTTTGAGTTAACTCTATATTTCTTCCCACAGTGGCTACACCAGTCTACCTTCCAACCAACAAGACAATGGTTCCTCTCACTCCACACCTTCACCAGCATTGTTTATGAATTTATTAATGATATTCATTCTGACGAGTTTAAGATGATATCTCATAGTGGTTTTAGTTTGCATTTCTCTGATGATTAGTGATGTTGAAATTTTTTTTATATGTCTGGCAATCTGCATGTTCTCTTTGAAGAAGTGTCTTTTCAGGTCTTATGTTCTCCCTTCAGTGTACTGTCTTTTTATTTTGTTCACAGTTTCCTTCACTGTGCAAAAACTTTTTAGTTTGCTGTAGTCCCATTTGTTTATTATTTCTTTTGCTTACCATGTCTGATGAGATATATCAGAAAATATTGTTACAAATAATGTCTGAGATTTTACTGTCTATGTTTTCTTCTAGGATTTTTGTGGTTGTGTTATCATATTTATGTCTCTAATATTTTTATTCATTCTTGATTGTTTTATAAAGAGGTGATCTGGTTTCATTTTCCAGCATATATATATATATATACACACACATATATATGTGTGTGTGTGTGTGTGTCCAATTTTCCCAACACAATTTATTGAATAAACTATCTGTAATCCATCATATGTGCTTGCTTCCTCTGTCAAATAATGGACTATAATGGTGTCAGTGTATTTCTGGGCTCTCAGTTCTGTTCTATTGATCTATATGTCTGCTTTCCTGCCAGCACCATACTGTTTTGATTACTATGGCCTTGTAATATAATTTGATATTAGGTAACATGATTCTTCCAACTTTGTTCTTCTTTTTCAGAATCACTCTTTCTCTTTAGGGATTTTTGTGGTTACATATAAATTTTTGAAATATTTCTTCTACTTCTCTGAAATGCACCATTGCTATCTTGATAAAAATTGCATAAAATCTATACATTGTTTTGGGTAGTACACACATTTTGATTATGTTAATTTTTCCTATCCATGAACATGATATGTACTTCCACTTATTTGTATCTTCTTCAATATCTTTCTTCAGTGACTCATAATTTTCCAATTACAGGTCTTTTACATCTTTGGTTAGGTTTATTGCTAAGTATTTTGCTGTTTTTGAAGCAATGGTGAATGGAATTCTTTTCCTATTTCCCTTGCTTTTAGGGGTGTTTTTTTTTGGCATATGAAAGTGCAACTGATTTCTGGATATTAATTTTGTACTCTGCTGCATTGCTGAATCTATTTACCAGTTCCAGTAGTTCCTTGGTGGAATCATTGGGGTTCTCTATGTATAGTAATCATGTCATTCACAAATAATCACAGTTTTATAACTTTCTTTCCAATTTGGATGCCTTTTATTTCTGATTCTCATCTGTTTGCTATGGCTAGGACTTCCAGTACTATGCTGAATGAGAGAGGTGAAAACAGATATCCCTGTCATGTTCCCAAACTTAAGAAGAATGCTTGTAGCTTTTGCCCATTGAGTATGATGCTGGCAGTGGGTTTGTCATATATGGCCTTTGTTATGTTTAGGTATGTTCCTTCTACTCCCACTTTGCTGAAAATTTTTATCAGAAATAGATGCTAAATTTTATCAATTTTTATTCATATCTATTGATATCATCATATGGGTTATATCTTTCATTTTTATGTGGTATATCACATTTATTGTTTTGCAAATGTACCCACTTTGTGTCCCCAGAAAAGAACCCTACTTGATCATGGTGTATGATCTTTTAATACAGTATTACTGCATTTAGTTTGCTAATATTTTGTTGAGGAATTTACCATCTATGTTCACTAGGGTATATTCACCTATAATTTCCTCTTTGTGTAATGTCTTCATCTAGGTTTGGAATTAGGATAATGTGGGCCTTGTAAAATGATCTTAGGAGTCCTCCCTCTTGAATTTTGTGGAAATGCAAATTAAATAGATAGAGAACCTGATGACTGCTCCAGGGCAAAGGGTTGGGGGTGGAGGAATTGAGCAAAAAAGAAAAATGATTCATGGACGTGGACAACAGTGCAGTGACTCTTGTGACAGGGGGAAGGTGTAAGTGGATGTGGAAGAAGATATGAGGTGAATAAAAGGTAATGGAAAAATATAATTAAAATAAAAGTAAAGACACGATTTGAAACACCCTCAAAGAAGACTTGTGGGTGGCAACAAGACTCATAAAGTCTTACTCAACATCATGTCTGTAAGGAAATGAAAATTAAACCCATATTATTATGAAACTACATGATCAGTGGAATTGTTAAAATTAAAAGACTATCCACAAATTAAAACAATCAGATGCTACTACAAGAATATATCAAACATTCATAACCCTGACAATACCAGTTGCTGGTGAGAATGTGTAGTGTCCTTGCTGTTGGAAATGCAAAATAGTACAGAAACTTTTGAAGGCAGTTTGGTCGTTTCCGGCAAAGCTAAATTTAGTCCAGTCATGCAATTAAGCAATCATGCTCCTAGGTACTTACTACTCAACTGCTTAAAAAATTTATGTCCATCTGCTGAACTTTACATCCCAGGAATATTTTTTATATTCAAAGATATTTATTGAGAACCTGTCATGTGCCAGGTCTTATTCTAGTTGCTAGAGATGGGAGAGTAAAAAAATAAGCAAATACATAGTTTAAACTGCAATGCAGCATAGGGAATACAGTGAATAATATTGTTCTTCCTATGTATGGTGCCAGATGGTACTTGAACTCTTGGGGTAAATAACTTTATAAATTATATAATTGTCTAACCACTATACTATATACCTAAAGCTAACATAATATCAAATATAAACTGTAATTTTAAAATAAAATTAAGAAAATATTATGTCTATAAAATATGCAACTTGCACATGAAAGTTTATAGCAGTTTTATTTATAATTGTCCCAACTTATAAGAAACTAAGCTGGCCTTTAATAGATATGGATAAAAAATGTGTTTCAAAAAAGTAGGAAAAATGAGTAACACCCATACAGTGGACCACTATCCAACAATAAAAATTATTGACTTGTGCATTAACAGAGAGTAATTTTAAAAGTATTTATCTAAGCCAGTGATTTTTAATGCTTTTCATCCTGTAGCACACATAAACTAATTACTAAATTTTTGTGGCACACCAAAAAAAAACCACATATTTTTTGACAATCTGACAAAAGTAGATAAAATTTTGACTTATTCACACCAGACAACTGTTGTTACATTGGCTATTGTTATTTTTTTTTATTTGACAATAAGGAAAAAGAGGTCCATGCCCCTGACTAAACAGTTGGTTTTTGAATGTTTTAAAAATTGTAGCACACCAGTTGAAAATCACTGCTATACATAAAAGAACCAACATTGAAGAAGCCACATACAATATGATTCAATTCATAAAGTATTCTAGTAAAAGCAAAATTCTAGAGATAGAAAAAGATAATTTTTCACAGATGTTTAGAAAAAGGGGAGTGTTTGACTTGGGGAAACATAGAAGATTTGGAAGGTAGTAAAAATAACTGATATGGTAAATTATGGTATGTAGATTTCTGATGCTATGCATTTATCAAAACAGAGTGTGTTGCACAAAAAGTAAATCTTAATAAGTGCTAATATTTTTTAAAATAGAAATTCAGGGGATTTCAGGATATTTTGCAGATCATAACAAATTATTTAAATGAATTATAAATATACGACATAATGTCACTACAGGGGATGATGGAAAAAGTTGTGTAACTGTACATAGGTCTATACTCTACTTGGTAAAGTAGTTTCTTATGGGGATGAAGGTTAACAATTCTGAGGCCAATATGCATGCATACTGAGACTTCACAAATAATACCTGGATGTCAAATGGTGGGAAAAAAGATTCTTAGTTTCAACAGTGAGAGATTATATATAAGCAAGGGGGAAGACTAAAATAAATTATATGGTATTGTTTTAGATTTAGGACTTATAGTTGGCTTAATATAAGTGTGGATATGGATATATTAATTTAAAATTATTATGTGAGTATACATAAGTCAATATAGATACATGACCTACTGAGAGTTCCTACAAGCAATAACCTTCTAGTAGCAACCATGCACTCAGATCTTGGTTTATAATGTATTTATCCAATAAATGAAATCAGGCTGCAGGGAGAAATAGCCAATTCAAAAGCTGAAGCTGGTAGTATACAAAATGAGTCTTGAGCATCCTGTAGTTCCAAAATGAAGTGAAGTGTTTAAACAAACAAGATAAAGCCTTTTCATAAACAACACAGGGGCTAATCTGAAGTAGCTTCCAATGGCCAAAGGTAGAACAATTTCAGCAGCAAAATTATTAATGTAAAATTGAATTACAACACAAAAGAGAAAACAAATGCCCACAAGACTACATTGGTATAAATAAGTAATTAAATAAATAATAAAGAAGAATTTAATCTATGCAAATAATTTATATAGATACTCCATCTCAAGAAGGTGGAGCTTAATTCTCAACCCTTTAAGTGTATGTTGTGCTTAGTGTCTTGCTTACAAAGTAAGGAAAGGAAGGATGGTGACTTTACAGTGGAGTAACCCAGCAATGACTACCTCAGCCAGGCAATCAAAGTTAATACAATCAGTAATGCATCATGCTGATAGGATATAATCTTGATATGTTGTATTGAGAATGACAGTTCACCTCTGTGAGATTCCTCCCTCAAATCCATAACCCAGTGGACCACAAGGAAAACATCAGACAAACCAAAATCAAAAGGTATTCTACAAAATATATGGCTGGTACTCTGAGAAGCTGCCACAGAACAGAGAAAGATAAGGATACAAGATGCCCAAGTCCAGTGTGGAATGCTGAATGGGTATCCTAAAAAAAATAATAATAATAATATAAAAGATAAAACTAGTAAAATCTGAATAAGTGGTAGTTAGTTTATAGTTATCTACTGATATCGTTCTTTGGTTATGACAAATGTATCATAGAGAGAAAATATGGAAGTTTCATACACTGGTGGTGAAAGTATAACATGGTACAACCAGTTGGGAAAAATAGTTTGAATGTTTTTAAAAGTTGAACTGAAACATTCTAAATCAAATAGCTACACAGATTCTAGGTAAAGTGTACACTCCCACAAAATATTGTACATAAATGTTCATAGCAGCTTTATTTATTTATAATAGTAAAAAATAAAAACAATCAAAATGTCCATAAACAAATATGTGAATAATTATGTTACATCCACAAAATGAAAAACTCCCAGTAATAAAAAGAAATTAAATATGTTTTATTGATATACATAGAATATGCATGAATCTTACAATTTGTGCTTAATGAAAGAAGCCAGAAAAAAAGAATGCATATTATATAATTTTATTTGTATAAATAAAAATTATACAAATAAAATGTATACAAATGTAATGCAACAAATGTAATGCAACTGTGCAAAAGTACATTGTGGTTGCCTGGGGCCAGAGGTGAGTGATGGGAGAGTAGGGATAAATTACAAAGGCCACATGGAAATATATGGACATGATAGATATGTTCATCATCTTAATCATGGTGATGTTTTCATGGGTGTATAGATATCTCAAAATTCATCAACTTGTACACTTTAAATAGGAGCAACTAATTATGCCAATTATACCTCAATAAAGTTGTTAAAAAGTAATTTTAGGTGACTCTCTACCATAGTTTCTGGGACAATTTTCCCAAGCCCAAGAGACAAAAGATTTTTTCTCCTTAAAAGTTATGAGCCTCTTCCCCATGGTCTCTCAGAATAACTGACATGGGAAATTTGATTTGCTTCAAGGAAAACCCTGCCATCACCTACAGAGATATGCTCTGTTCCTTTGCCCCTCAAAATAAAATCAAACAATAATTCAACATCAGAATATTCTCTTAATATCTTGGTTATTCATTTTTAAGACCCTACATGAAGCATCAAAAAGAATAGTCTGAGATCAGCACAATGCATTTTTTTAAAGATTTTTATTTATTTATCTTTAGAGGGGAAGGGAAGGAGAGAGGGAGAGAAACATCAATGTATGGTTGCCTTTCGGGCATCCCCTGCTGGGAGTTGGCATGCAGGGAACTGGCCTGCAACCCAGGCATGTGCCCTGACTGAGAATCGAACCGCGATCAATCGTCTGAGTCACAGGCCCGCGCTCAATACACTGAGCTACACCAGCCAGGGCAGCACAATGCATTTTTTATCTCTTCTTCCACCCAAAGCTTTAAAAAAAATTTAAATTATTACTTTAACTAGTGACCTACTTACACATATAATCTAAATCTATAAATATAATGTCAATTCATATAAATTTTGACTATCAGCTTCAATATTTCTATTTCAGTTATATTTTATTATAGCCATTGTCTCAAATTTAATACTTTATAAACATCTTGTTGTTAATAAATCTTACTGTATTTCACTCAAAATATTTATTGCTCTTTTGTTAACTTGAAAGCAACTTTCTCAATGTGTCAGCTGATGTGAAAAAGCACTTTATTTGATATTGCTAAATGGACATTTATTTATGTATAATTTCTGCTAGAAATTTGTTCTCTAGCTTCTCCAAATCCAAAAATTATTATTTTTTAAATTAAGTATAGTTGTATACAAAAAGTATGTTAATTTCATGTGTACAATATAGTCATTTGATATTTATATACCTTACATTGTGATCACCATACTAATTTTAGTAATCATCTGTCACTGTGCAAACTTATCACAGTGTTATTGACTGTCGTTCCCCACTTTCACTCATACCCTCACCCTCCTCTCCATAAATCATCTGCTTGATCTCCATTTTCATGAGTCTGTTTTTATTTTGTTCTGTTTGTTCATTTTTTTTGTCTTGTCTTGTCTTTAGATTCCACTTATAAATGAAACCTGGGTGTTCATTAATAGAAATAAGGGGGATGTGATATATATTTACAATAAAATATTACATGGCAATAAAAATGATTGCAATCTTGACGTTTTCAACAACCTTGGAGGACCTAGAGTATGCTATGCTATGTGAAATAAGCCAGACAGAGAAATACAGATATTGTTTGGTTGTACTTATATGCACAACAAAAGTTTTGATTGAAAGAATAGTTTCACCAGGGAAATGAACATTCTCTTCTCATACCTTGGAAGGTAGCATAAAATAAATTGATTCATCCTTGGCCATTTACATATTTGTTAAAACTTTTAATCTTGGGGTTTAGCATTCATTTATTGTGCAGCATTCAGTGGCTGAGATAGTCTGTCACGAAAAAGCAGGTGTTACCAAAGACAACATCTGAAGCACATTATTCCTGCTGCATGACCTTGACTGTGGCTCCACCTCTCCATCATGTTTTTTGTTCATAAGTATTTGTCATCTATTTTCCTCTATCTTCTTCCAAAAAATTATAGTTTAGCTTTAATTAATTCCACAGTATCTGTTAAATGCAATTTGAATCTTGAATGACATATATATGTATAGGTTCACATCCTTGTTTGTATGTTAATGGACATAACGTGTTTTTAGTTGGGTCCTGATAGGTACCTGCTCCACATTTTCAGAGGTACATGGTAGTAGAGAGAAAATTGCTCTGAGAGTCAGGGAACATCAAATTGCTTGTGTAGTAGTCAAGAGCATGGACTTTGAAGTCAAATTTCGGAGTCTATATTTCTGCTCCATTATTATGTAAGACTTGGAGAAAGTTACTTATCTCAGCCCCAATTTCTGCATAAATAAATTAGGGATAGTAATGGTTCCACCCTTGCAGAGTTAACTTAGGATGAAAAACTAACCAAATCTTCCATATAGTAATTGGTATGGCTAGAAATTGAGTCCAGGTTTGTCTGATTTTAAATATTGAGATTCCTTTTATCATTGCATGACTCCTAAAGGTGATCCATGTTTTAGAGATCTGGTTATATGTTAAAAATGAAGCCCTCTTTAGTAACCTTTGTCATTATTAGAATAAATTGATCAATTTTAATACAGAAAATAATTTTCCAAATCTATGTATGTAAGAGTCTTTCATTCTGTATCTCTGTATGTGACTTCATATCGAAAGGAGAAAGCGGGATTAGGGAATCTTTAGAAAGGCAATAAGTACAACATAAAAAACGATAATCAGAGTAAGTTTAGCAAATAGAAAAAGCTCTTTGATGACTGGCTCTATGACACCCAAATGAAGATGAAGAATCCCTGCTTGATATTTGCATAACAAAATGTTTTCAGAAAGTTAAGGGCTACTCAACAACTAATAAACCTCAAGTCATAGTAATATGAGGAAAAAAGCTAAAAATGGACTCATGGTTTACTCATGGAAGGAGTACTGCAAGTCATTTTTACAAGTATTTCAATGATTTTTTTTTCTGCATAGTATTGTCCAAACTATTGTCTTATATATCTCTGATACTGTAAAAAAATGACTTATAACCTTATGAATCAGTAGCAGTCTTAATTCTTCAAAGTTACAAAAGTTATGTATAACTTCTAAAGGGATTTGCTAAATGTAGGTGCCACCAGTTATTATTTGTATATGATGTTCACATAGGTATTAAATATTTCAGTATTTCAATTTCTTCATCTGTAAAATGTAATAATGCCTAATTATAATTACAAGTATAGGTAATAATAATGCCCAATTCAGAAAATGACTCTGAGGAGTAAACAAGTCAAATAAAGTAAAATGATTATAGAGATGTCTAACATATAGTAAAGCCTAAAATAATATTTCTAACATTATGCTTAATTCAATAATGTTGACAATATCAAGTTACTATTATTATTATTGCTGTTAGTATGAGAAATGGGTGACAACTATAAAGATGTTGCCTCTGTACTCCTGAAATAGCATGTAAAGAGTCTGATGAAAACATCTCCCAGAGAATAAGAAAGAATCAGAATGCTATAATAAATTGCTGAATTATTGACTGATTCTTGAATAAAAAGTAAATGAAGTTGCCTGAAGCATCTGTATGATTCATACTCTAATGAGGATCATGGACAATGAATAAGCAATGAGCTTATGAAGCCATACTAGAAAGTTCCACAAAAAGGTTATTGCTCTATGGTATAACTTTTGTCAGTTGTTTTAAATCTGTGCAAACTAAGTTTCTTGGATATGTATATATGAGGTATGTCAGGAAAAAGCCTAGCCTTTGTTAATACAATGAGAATGGTCTGTGTGGCATCGATGTAACCTGGCAGCCAAGGAAAGTGGACTAGAATGTACTGTACATGTGTGAACAATGACAACTTCACTGTAGTAGTCAGTGGGGGCTATAGATGCCATTGAGTGAGCATCTGTATTATGTGGCTGTCACATTAGAAATGACTGAGTGAATAAAGCAACAAATCTGCATCAAATTTTGCACTAAGTTTGATGATTCTATCATGGAAACTATTCAAATGATTCAGAAAGATTTCAGGCATGGTGCAGTGAGTACAGCACAAATAAAGTGTAGCATAAATGCTTCAAAGATGTTTGAGAATCTGTTTAAAGTGATCCATGTTCTAGAAGACTTGCAACAGAGAACCTGAGAATGTTGAATGTGTGTGGGATGGGATCAACAAAGATAGACAAATGACATAGTGAGAACTGGAAGCTGATCTTCAGATTCCCAAAACTACTGTGTTCAAGATTTTGACATAGGTTATTGACATGAAATGTGTCATGTAAAACTCATTGTATGGCTTCTGCTTCCATAGCAGAAGGAGCATCATGCTTCAGTTACTAATGATGCTGTGAGAATTGTATGAGACCCCAAGGTGCCTACTTTGAACGGCACTGAGGCACCATTGTCCTATGTACAGTTTTTCTTGTATCTTGTATCTTCAATGTCTCTATTTTTCATATTACATGGCTGTATACTTTCTAGACAGACCTTATTGTATGTATGCCTGTATAATACACAAACATTATAGCAGGTGACAACCCCCATTAAGAAATATGGTGATTTTCAGAAGTCAATTAAAAATGACAATCCATGGAAGATATATCCCTTAGGAAAAGATGCTGTTTAGAAGGAGAAAAATTAATCTCTCTCACCAAGGCTATAGATTCGGGTTTCTTATACATTGCATTTTCAGGATATAAAATGTATCTAATTTTGTTGTTTAATAAAAAAGCAATAGGATAAAAACTTAGAAATCACAAGTTATCCTTGAAATGAGGATAACTAATTTCTGATTTTTCAAAATCAATATTAACAGTAAAAATACCTAATCATTTACTATCAGTGGTTTAGATTAATGTGAATCTCCTAAACCTAAATTATGATGGGTAGAATTACAATAAGCTTATTCCTTCCTTCCTGTTTTGTAGATGTGATATTAGTATTTAGACATAATAGCTATTTCATTACAATGATGGTTATTTTATAAAGCTATTAACTTTGTTAAAATTTTGCCAGCTCTTTAAAAATCTGAATATGTTCTGTTAAAACTATTGAACAAATAAAAATTGCTTCTCTAGCATGATTAGTAAATATGAATTTCACAGTTAAATACCTAAAATAATTATTACATCCAATGGTCATGAGGGACATGTTTTCAAGAGTATACTAATTAAACTACATCCTTCAGATGACATGTTTCTACACTACTAGCAATGAACCATATCTGACTGGTCATTAAGTAATTAGGAATGCTAATGTAAACAAAGTATATTTAAATGAGGCTTCAGAGTAGACATGAGTCATATATTTTATCTTTTGGTCTGAGCTGTACACAGATCAATCAAATAAAACAACCAAGCAAAAAGTACCTAAAGGTGGTTCCATCTCTTATTTGCCACTAAATAGAGTCTGTTATTTTAAGCAGCGTCATATTTTAAGTTTAACTGACAGTATAAATGATTTATAAACAGCTTGAGAAAAAATGGCTTAGACTATGATCCTACGTTTTTCTATGCCTATTGTAATTTATATTTCTCTGTGTCTATGTGTGTGAGAGAGGGAGAGAGACAGACAGAATCTAGTTTCTATAAAATAGCAAAGATGAGAGGTCCTAGAATGTACAAAGTCATAAATACGGTGAGATAGGAATTAAGAAATAAGTGACATTGGACCCAAAAAATAAAGGAATACTGACTAAAGGCTAAAAAAAAGAAGCAATTAGAAAAAATTAGAAAAATGAAAAATATGTTTGAAGTTATCTTTAAAACACTACATAATAACAAATCAGAACTAGAATCCTTCAGGATGCTATATTCTTTAAATTTGGAATATGCGTTTAGAATTTTTAATATTTATTTTTAATAAATGTTAAATTTATTAAAGATAATTTCTTTAATGAAATTATATAGGTTTCAGATGTATATTCTATATTACATATTTGTCAGGGTAGTATAAGTAAGACAAGAAATATCAAGTGTCAGAGAGAATGTGCAGAAAAAAAGAATCCACGTGTACTGGCGGTGGCAATGGATAGTGATACAGCCACTATGAAAAACAGTATGGAGAGGATCCAAGATGGTGGAAGAATGAATAGAAGTCACACTAACCTTCTCCTAGGCCCAATCTGGAATTAAAAATAAATTGTGGAAAAATCACTCAGAACAAACAACTAAACAATAGTGAAAGAGAAGCCTTATAACCACAGGCACAGAAGAATCAGTTTCAGCACAGTGTGACTGGTTGAGAATACAGCAGAGACAGAAGAAGGCTCATTCATTGGGTGACTATAGGTTACAACCGAAGTGCTGGAGGAATTTTTAAGCAGGTGATTGGGTCCTCCTGAGAAGTGTGTGGTCTAAACCCTAAACTGGGTTCCCCAGCCTAGAGAACTAGAGCCCCAAAAGTACACAGTTAGCATCCAGCTGCAAAAAGCAACATGGTTTCTCTCTGCCATAGATGAACAGCTAGAGATGCAAAGAGTGATTTAAAGGGCCAATGCATAAATTTTCATTTGAAGCTATTTACCATGGGCTCTGGCAGAGGGGTGGGGGCAGAGTGGACTAGAGATGCTTGGGGAGACATGGGGCACAGAGGCTTTGGGAGAGAACTGAGAGAGTATCTTCCAAGGTCCTTGTGCTGAGTCATTCTCTATACTGCAACAGCCATCTTGCTCCGGCAGACCTGTGGCATCAGCGGAGAAACAATAGCCTGGACCCCAGGAGGGATTCTTCCTGGCCCTGTGGTTCTTAAGCTTGACTGCTAAAAGCACAGTGACTAGACTAAAGACTGAAGTAGTCAGCCACAGATAGCAGATTACTGGTAGTCTCAAACAGGCAGCCTAAGGTGAGATGGAGTCACCATTTGACATCACCAGAGGCCGATCTGGAAAGAAAAGGCAGTGGTAAATACTAGATGCCATTGAGACAAAATCCACCATGGCCTTCTCCATGATTTGTGCCATTTTCCTTCTTGCATAGCTTTTAAACATTCATTTCTTGTCCTTCAAGTTTTTACACATTGACTCACTATATTTTATATTATAGTTTATTTCAATTCCCATATTTTGCCCCTCCCTTCTCTCACCCCATTTTACCTTCTTCTTTCCTCTTTTATTTATGTTTTGAATTTTGTTTTTTTCCCTTTCTACAACCTGTTTCCATTCTGCATTCTTAATATTTCTTGCCTATTCAGCCTCTCAAAAACAATTTTTCTGTCAATGGTCATCTCACATTATTTTTGTCACTCGCTTTTTTTTAGATTTTATTTATTTACCTTTAGAGGGGAAGGGAAGGCAAGAGGGAGAGAAATATCAATGTGTGGTTGCCTCTCATGCATCCCCTGCTGGGAACCAGCCTGCAACCCAGGCATCTTCCCTGAGTGGGAATCAAACTGCAATCCTTTGGTTCACAGGCCCATGCTCAATCGACTGAGCTACACCAGCCAGGGCTGCCACTCTTGAAATAACTGAGTTCTCTCTCTACCTTTAGCAATCTTTGCTCATTGTTTGTGGATAGTGTAGTTTTTGCAGTTTTTGAAATTTATCTCCACATCTTCACCAATTTTGTATTTCAAATCTCAAAAGTTACAGGCCCCTTCTCCTACTGTCTTAGCCTGATTTTTTCCCCTCTTTTTCTCTTCACCCTGTCCTTTTATCCTTTTTTTGTTCTTTCTTTTATTTTCTGTCTCAAATTGTAATTTTCCCCATCTCAACCTGTTTTTTTCCTCACTGTTAGTATTCCCTCTTCCTCTATCATCACAAAATCACTTTCTTTCCGGACTTCCGCCAAGATGGAGGCATAGGTGGAAACACTGTGCCTTCTCCCACAACCAAGTTTGAATACAACAAAGGTTTGGAGAAACAAAGACACAACCAAAAGACAGAAAATTGAATTATACGGAAGTCCGACTACATCTAACCATTCAACAGGACGGTAAGAGGGGCAAAGCCAGCAGCTAGCAGGGTCGGGCAGGACAGGGCCCCCAGCCCAGGCGCGAAGGCAGACGGGAACCAGTTGGGGTGCGGGGCAGACCACGGGCGCATATTCCCGCACAGTGAGACAGACCACGCAGGCCCCAGGGGGCGAGGGCTGACGGCGGTGGCACACTCGCGTGCAGTGGGATGAAACGCGTGGGCCCGGTGACAGCAGCAACTGCGGCGCCAGGGAGGGCCATGGCGGCAGGCGGCAGACAGGACGCCATAGTCCCTCTTTGACCCCGCCCCCACATTCAACGTCACAACCCAGCGACTTAGTTGCCCTGTTCTAGTAAACACTTTAGGGCTCTGACCCTGCTATGGAACAGGCATGAACAACCCGAAAGATGGCACAAGAAGAACTCAAAGTCCCAGAGCCAGTAACTCTAAGCAACCAAGAAATTGCCAGCCTCTCAGAAGCACAATTCAAGACACTATTTATCAGGATGCACACAGAACTGGTAGATTATAGTCACAAATTAGAGGAACAAAGTCACAAATTAGAGGAACATATGAAGGCTAAACTAATTGAAATGAAGGGAGATGTCCAGGAAACCAATAGTGATGGAAAGGAAACGGGAACACAAATCAATGGAATGGACCAGAAGGAAGAACAAAACATCCCACCAGAAAGGAATGAAGAAATGAGAATTCAAAAAAATGAGGAGAGGCTTAGGAACCTCCAGGACATCTTTAAATGTTCCAATATCCGAATTATAGGGGTACCAGAAGGGGGAAAGAAAGAGACCCAAGTGGAAAACTTATTTGAACAAATAATAAAGGAGAACTTCCCCAGTCTGGCAAAGGAAATAGACTTCCAGGAAATCCAGGAAGCTCAGAGAGTCCCAAAGAAGTTGGACCCAAGAAGGAACACACCAAGGCACATCATAATTACATTAGCCAAGATTAAAATGAAGGAGAGAATCCTAGAAGCAGCAAGGGATAAGGGGACAGTCACCTACAAAGGAGTTACCTCTTGTATTCGAATGGCGAGAAACCAAATGTCCAGGCACTTAGAGCTCGTGATGTTATTTATTGGCCAAAAGCTTTACCTGCGCAGGGGCGAACTTCCCCAACTGTGACCAGAGTCACGTAGCTCCTCAGAGCTGCAATATGGAAGTCGCGCCTGGCTTATAGACTACAGGGGTTTTATAGAGTGCAGCAAGCAAGCAGTATCCAGAAGCAGATGTGGCTGTTAGCAATCGGTGCAATTGAACACAGCTTTTTCTTTTGAATGGCGGGGTTACTCGTTGGCAGGCAGATTCTGGCGGTCTGCCTTGCTCCACATATTTACCTTATTTGGCTATTTACTTGGCTAACCACTTACCCTATCTTCCTGAAACATTCTGGGGGCGGGGAGTACAGCCTTAAGCAATAACATCCTGCTTTACATCTTGTTGCATTTTCCATTTTGTCGTAACCTTACATTCCCCCCTTCTCAAGGTTATTAGTCAAACCATTGACTGTTCTTCTTGGGGTAGTATTGTATAAGGTTGGGACAGGACCATAAGTTTGACCCCATCTATCCTATCTTTGATAATGACTGGTCCTAGGGTTAGGGTCAGCAGGAGGAGTAAGAGGGGACCTACTAAGGCCGACACTAAGGTGGTAAGCCAAGGTGAAGTTCTAAACAGTGAAGCAAACCAATTGGGGCTGTCTGGTTCACTTTCTCTTTCTCTAAGTCTTTTGGTGAGTGTTTTTATGCTTTCCCTTATGACGCCAGAGTGGTTTGCATAAAAACAGCATTCTTCCCCTAGGGCGGCGCATAAACCCCCTTGTTTGAGGAATAATAAATCTAGGCCTCGTCTATTTTGCAAAGCTACTTCTGCCAAGGAATCAACTTGTCTTTCTAAGTACACTACTTGGTCTTGGAGTAAGGATATGTCCCTAGAAAAAGTCTGAGATAGGAGTTTTCCTTGGGTGCAAATGAACCATACTCCTTCAGGTGCTTGGGGAAACCTAGGTTCTTTGGTTTTGTTAATATTTACAGGCACTTGGTCAAGGCAGTAACTGCTGTAGTCTGAAGAAGTTAGGTTATAGCCCTCCAGGAGGTAACAGGTTCCGTTCCCGTGAAACTCGGCAAGGGTGAGTGACCCGTCTGCCTCGCAATTTTCCATGGTTGACACGGGGACGGAATCCAAAATTAGTCCTGAGGTATTGGCTCCTATTCCTACGTAAAATGGGGGTCTTGGGCTTAAGCATAACCAACATGACTCGGTAATCTCGGGTTGAGTATCATTGAAGAAAGGGAAAATCTTATCTAGCAAGTCTAAAGCTGATTCCCCTCGGTTGTGGGTCCCCTCTGGAGGATGGTGGGGAGTCAAAACTGAGATCCCTT